>NC_046154.1:108045704-108060704 GCF_011064425.1 Rattus rattus | reverse complement strand
CACACACACACACACACACACACACACACACACGTACTATAAGTCCTTTGTGTTTGTTGGGTATTCTGTAACTGCTATGAAAAAAGTAAATAATTAGGTAACATTTTCCCCCATACCTTGTTATTCAGCAAGAGGCCCATGGTATAATAAATAATACTAATACAGTAAACACTTGTCGTCTTAATGATAAGACGTTTTTAGAGGAGGCCTGTGGGAAATGCAAAGCTTCAAAGACAGGCTTTAGGAGAAGGCACTGATTAAAGTGACCCAGAATCCACAGGATGGAAAGCACTGTGTCTAACGGAATGTGGGAAGGCATGGGGTACATAGCTGTAACCCCAACACTCAGGATGCTGAGGTTAAGGCAGGGCATGTTGAATTCCAGGCCAGCCTGGGCTACACAATAAAAACCTGTCCTAAAGGGAGTGGGGATACTACAATTTCTGTGATTTAATCTAGAAGGTTAAGAAAAGTCGTGGAAGGAACAGACTGTGCTGTTGCTGTTGTTGTTGTTGCTGCTGCTGCTGCTGCTGCTGCTGTTGTTGTTGTTGTTGTTGTTGTTGTTGTTGTCTGGTACAGGGGTTTAGCTCGGGGCTTCTATAGGCAAGTGTTCTACCACTAAGCCATGTTTGTAGCCTTTAATACACATAGCACTCAGACATACACACTATACACACACACACACACACACATGCAACACATACATAATATCACACACATATACATACAATACACACAAATACACACACATACGAATACAGCACACATACACACAATACACAACACATGCACAGGCGCACACACAATATCTTTGACATAGATTCTTGCTAAGCTATGCAGGCTGCCCATAAACCTGCCCTTTAACCTATGCAGGGCTCAGGTGAAAGAACATGTTCATACCACTAGAGCTGGAGAAAAGGTGTTCTTTTATACATAAGATTTATTCTGGTTTTTACTTATGTGTATGCATCTGTGTACTTGTGTGTGAGGGCTTGCAGAGGCCAAATGAGAGTGTCAGATTCACGGAAGCTGGAAACTTGAGCAGCCTGAACTGAACCTAAGACATGTGCAAAAGCGGCAATGCTCTAACCACTGAGCCATCTCTCCAACCCAGAAAGTGCTTTTAAAACTATGAAGGGTGTTTGTCAAGAGTGGGTTCATTCTTCCATACTTCTATACAGATTTAAAATTAGAAGTCAACCTTACTACATGGGACACTGACAACTTATAAATCATGCTAATTACTTCTATGTAGGCAGGGAACTGTGTAGAACCTATTTTTTTTTTTAATATAAACAATTTAATTTACCAACTCTATGGGTAACAACACCAACCCCGCCCCCAGTTGATGAACAATTTAGGAAACACTGTTACAAACCAGTTGTATAGCTTTTCTTCTCAATTCCCATTCGTTCCACTCATATGATCTCACGATCGTGGGTGGCAATATGTGCGTGTCTGTCTGTGTGCCATTTTCACACTTTGTAATTGGCTTTATAAAATGCTTGTCAACATCTTTCATCTAAAGAAACACAAGTTTGTAATTAGCAGTTATAAAAAATGAACATTGTGTACAGAGAACTAAAATTATTCGGTTGGAACTGCCAAGAGACTAGCGGAATACTTTTGGAACACGGAATGTGCTGGAAAGTGCCATCAAGGAAAAGCTTATAACCGCAAACCCAGTGTGATTGTGTTCCAGCAGAATCCAGCTTTGTGCATGGCTTTGTGAACTAATTGCGGGGGTGGGGGTGTTCTACAAGGAAAAAGCGTCATTCATTATCAAACTTTCAAATGTCTTTTCCTATTCTTCGCAACATGTAGTGTAAGTGGAATTAGGAAGTAAATATTAGGCATAACTCACATGTATTTAACCCTCTTTAGGATGTGTTTTGAATTTGAACGTCCATAAGAGTTCTGCCAAAGGCTTTTGGGTTTTGTCTTTATTTGAACATACTGATTTTCTCCAAGGACACCTGATATTGAGTGCTAGTAATTCTGGGCTAAAGGACAATTGCTTATGTTATGCTCAGTGGCATTAGAGATAGTTAGAGAGAAACTGGTCATAGAAAGGAGGAGGAAAGGACAGTAACTTCCTATAACAGCTAAGATGATCAATACCACCAAATCTACATTGCAATCTCTCATGATATGGTGGGGTAGATAAAATCATAACACAAAGATACCTAACACTATTGTTAGGAGTAAATGGTAACTAAATAAGACAGTAAACACTCGATGGGAGACAGAGGGAGAGATTCTATGCCCATGGGTTCCTGAGGTCACTGAAGAACAGCTGTGGATTAAAGAGGCACAAAGGAGAGGGAGCCCAACTCCCAGATGCTCTGAAAAGCCCAGGATCACAGTGCCACAACACCCAGAGGGAGCTCGACTCCCGGGTGCTCTAACATGCCTAGGAGCACAGGGGCACAGGGGCACAGGGGCACAGGGGCACAGGGGCACAGGGGCACAGGGGCACAGGGGCACAGGGGCACAGGGGCACAGGGGCACAGGAGCACAGGGCCACAGGACCACAGGGGCACAGGGGCACAGGGGCACAGGGCACAGGGGCTGGGGGGCACAGGGGCACAGGGCACAGGGGCACAGGGGCACAGGGCACAGGACACAGGGGCACAGGGGCACAGGGGCACAGGGGGGGCACAGGGCACAGGGGCACAGGGGCACAGGGGCACAGGGCCACAGGTGCACAGGGGCACAGGGGCACAGGGGCAGAGGGGCACAGGGGCAAAGGGGCACAGGGGCACAGGGGCACAGGGGCACAGGGGCACAGGGGCACAGGGGCACAGGGGCACAGGGGCACAGGGGCACAGGGGCACAGGGGCACAGGGGCACAGGAGCACAGGGGCACAGGGGCACAGGGGCACAGGAGCACAGGGGCACAGGGGCACAGGAGCACAGGAGCACAGGGGCACAGGAGCACAGGGGCACAGGGGCACAGGGGCACAGGAGCACAGGGGCACAGGGGCACAGGACCACAGGAGCACAGGAGCACAGGGGCACAGGGGCACAGGACCACAGGGGCACAGGGGCACAGGGGCACAGGGGCACAGGGGCACTCTCAAAGGGCACAGGGGCACAGGGGCACAGGGCACAGGGGCACAGGGGCACAGGGCACAGGGCACAGGGTCACAGGGGCACAGGGGCACAGGGGGGGGCACAGGGCACAGGGGGGGTGCTCACACACAGGGGCACAGGGCACAGGGGCAACCTGAGGGGCACAAATACTGAATATCCAAATACACAGGGGCACAGGGGCACAGGGAAATACAGGGGCACAGGGCACAGGGGAAAACACAGGGGGCACAAAACCACAGGGGCACAGGGGCAACAATAAAGAAAGCACAAGGGGCTCTGGGGCCTGGGGGCACAGGGCACAGGGGACACTCAGGGCAGAAGATACCATAGGGGCACAACCAGGGCACAGGGGCACAGGGCACAGGGGCACTCAACAAAGGGGCACAAAGGGGCACAGGGGCACAGGAGACCACAGGGACCAAATACAAAACAAAGGACCACAAAGGGGGCACAGGGCACAGGGGCCAGGGGCACAGAGGGGCTTGATTCCAGGAGATTGGACACAACCAGGGAGCACTGGAGCTCATGATTTTACCCACTAAAAATGACTTTTAAAAAGTATATCTTAAGAAAAAAGATCTTTTAAGAAAAGATCTAGGCAGGTAAGTCAAGTGTGGACCAGGAGATGAGATGTCATGGATGGGAATTAGCAGTAAGGGATAATATAAACAGCAACATAGTAACCGTGGATCTGTGAAAGCCAGGTGAAGATTAAACACACCAAAGCTTTTAAAGGTCAGAGTAAGGCGGCAAATGTCATTTTTCTAATTTATATGAAAATATTTATTAACATTTTCCTCTCATACGTTTTTGAATAATCGAGTCCTTCTATAGTTGTTCTAAATTAGAAGTTTGTATAATACATCTCATTGAGCACAAATATATACATAATACTTAAGATAATAATTTTTATAATATTCATAACAAGGACCTGATAATATACAGGGGATCTACAACTTAAAATTTTAGGACTTGAGAAAACTAATTTGATGGTAAACATCAAGAATGATCATATCAGTTTGGGGCTACAAATAATTTTGAGGCTTTTTATGACAGTAATCATACAATCCCAAAATTAAATACTCAAGCCCTATGAAAGAGCAAGGAGTAAATGTTCTTAGCTGCTGAGCTATCTCACTAGCTCCCTTTTATGTTTTTTTATCTGAAAGACTCATATACATATTTGTAAGAAAGAAAAGTACACTTTAAAGTCTCACATGAGAGGCTGAGAGGCTGGAGAGATGGCTCAGGGGTTAAGAGCACTGACTGCTCTCCCGGAGGTCCTGCGTTCAATTCCCAGCAACCACATGGTGGCTCACAACCATCTGTAATGGGATCTGATGCCCTCTTCTGGTGTGTCTGAAGATAGCTACATTATATTTACGAACATAAAATAAATAAATCTTTTAAAAAATAGAATTTTTTGGAGTTAAAAGTAAAAATTGTCCTATGTGAACAAACTGACAACTTTATGTTGATAAAGATGCCAAGGGAATTAGACATGGAGAACTGACCTGTGAAGAGAATGTGTGTAAAAGCTGTGGCCTATAGCTGAATCGGCTAAAGCATGAAAACTAACGAGACAAGCTCTTCCTGAAGGGAGGTGGGAACGAGTGGAATAAAATAAAGGAAGTCCGCAGGGGGACGTGGTAAGGACCACAGCATGCAGCGTGGAAATGGACCCAGATGTGAGGCAGGACCGGAAGATCCAATCATTGGTGCTCTAGTAAAAGAGCAGGAGAACTGTCTAACGGAAGTAAAAAGAATAATGTTTGACAAAGCAAGACAGGACCCTTGAAGAGTAAAAACACAGAGAAGTCTAAGCTAAGTAACTTAGGGAATTTAAAAGCAGCATAGTAGAAGGGGAAAGCAAGAAGAGTGTGGGTTCAAGGCAAACACAGTAAAACACACGCGCACACACACACACACACACACACACACACACACACACGGTGCAACAGAAAGGGCAGGCTTGGTGGCACACGCCTTTATCAGAGCACTTGGGAAACAGAGTTCAAGGCCAGCCTGCTTTACATAGCAAGCTCCAGGTCCAACAGGGTTCCCAAGTGAGACCCTGTCTCAAAAACCAAAAAAACAAGTAAAAGGAGTTGGGCAATAGTTCATGTAGCGATTAAACCATCATAAGATCTTCATGAGAATAATTTAAATAAATTCCTAGGACAATAAAAGCCACTAAATCTGATATAAGAATAAGAATACTGTACCTGAAAAACATCTGATATTAAATTAGTTGTAGGAATATGTATTAACTATGATAGAACTGGGCGAAGTCAGCTCAAGCTTAATATAACGTCTTAATCTTATAAGTAAATTATTACGTAGTAATTTACAACACGGTTAGACTTTAGAGCAAATGCTGATTCGTCTCTCAATAGATGGAAAAACAATTTGATATCATCTCAGCAAATGATATAACGGGGAACTTTTAACCTGCTAAAATCATAGGAGTGGGGGTAGGGGGTCCTACAACAGACCACATCAGGAATTTAGTGACACCCCTTTTAATCACTTCTCCTCAGAACTGCTAAGGTTTGTTGTCAGTGTGGTACGAATAAAAAACTATGTGTGAGGTAAATACAGCTCCCTCAACAAGGCCCACAACGCGGCTCAGCGCCTGCTCCACTCCTCAGCCTGGCAATGAGGGAAGCACATCGTTTGCCCTTGGTTTTCTCTGTTTCCAGTCCTCTAAAGAAAGCTTGGACGTTTTATTAAGTCTTAATCTTACTACTGAGTGAAGAAGATGCGCTGAGCTAACGTCAGGCCAGGACAATGCGCCTGCCGGATGATGTTTGCACTTTGCTTTCCCAAATAAGCCGAGTCCTTTGCTGGTCTTCATTTCAGTTATGCCCTTGATCTTCCCAACCCCAGTCTTTCACAGATGAAAGAACAAATAGGACTAATCAACAAAAATTAAAAAATGCAAAAAGAGAATATGCATAGGTATTTGTGATGTTAGTTTTAACTATGAACATAGAACAATCTAGAATCTTCTGGAAAAGAGTCTTGATGAAGACTTTTCTAGATCAGGTTGGCCTGGAAGTCTATGGACGATTATCTTGACTGGGTTAATTGAAGTAGGAAGACTTCCCGCCCCCAGCCCCCCTTTGGTGGCACCATCCCCTTGGAAGGAGATGCTGAACTGTGTACAAGTAAAGGAAGTGAGCTGAGCATTAGCATGCATGAATGGAGTTCCTGGAAGGAGGGTGCGCTTTCCACTGAGCCTTCCTGTCTGGTTAACTGAGTAGTATTTGAATAATTCTAGAGAATTTGGCATACTAAGATCAGAGCTAAATTATCTCGGGCCATCTTTAGCCCTCTGGATACTCATTTATTACCCTTGACTATATGCGAGATAACATCTTTGTGACGATCTTTAGGTAAAGTTGTTTGGATATAAAAACAAATACCTCTCCCCACCAAAGGCTGGATGCCATCAGATACCATGCAAGGCCTAGAGGAGAAGTTCTCCCGCTTTGATTTGATTCACCATTCAGCTTCTACAGGTGGGCTTGAAAAGCACTTAAGACTTTCTGTGTTCTGTGAAACTATAAACCTTTCTGAAACTGTTTACACCTTGGAGCATGGAATTTGGGGTAGCCCTAGACCATGGTCCACTCATATCTTGCTTCAGGACAAGTTACTTCTTATTCCCTTCGAGGTGAGAGCTCTATTTTACATCAACATCTATGGTGCCAGAATTTAGTCTCCCAAGAGCAACCTACTCTTCACAGGAGGTCTGGACCGCTATGGCCAAACCCTCTGGCATTGTCGCCTCAGGTGGATGCTGGGGAGCTCTTTCCAGGCTCTCTCCGATCTCTCTTGGTTTGCTTGTTCTGAGCTGGATGTTTAAGGATCCTATTTGGTAGATAAATACCACTGACATTTCTGATTTGCTTTCACAGTGTTTGGTTTAAGGGATCCACTTTGTCTGTCTGCTGTGAAGGCGTCTTGGTTGCTGACGTGGTCTCTGTGCTTTTACCCTCTGAAGGCGTTTTGGTTGGCTAGGCTTGCTAGCAGTTGCTCTCTTTCACATCTAACCTAAGGAAGGGAGGAAAGGTTTTTTTTGGGGGGGCGGGACAGGGCAAACAGATACTTGGCACTCCATTGGTTTTATATTTAATCAGTATATAATTCAACTTTCAAGTGTAAAAAAAAACTGGAACATTAACTACAGATAAGTTGACTTTATGTTTCCCTCTATGGGGAATATCTATTCTCTAAAGTGCTTTGTTTTTAACTCAAAGTCCAAGGCAATAAAATTTACATAAAAAATCTCAAATAGACAACTTAACTTAATTGAAATACAGAATTATCTAAATAAAGAAATAATAAAATTGTTAATTTACAAAAACTAATAAGAGCTTCAAAAACCATATGCGAGTTAAGAAGAGGCATTAATTTTTCTTTTAATTTAAAGTTTTAGAGGTAAAACCAGAACTAGAGACAAATTCTGAGGACAACCCCCTTTTTCTCATCCCTTTCTCTGATCTTGTCTTTCCCTCCTTCATTTCCTAACAGAACAAATCTATGTCAAAGGAAGACTGCCGTGGCCTATTTTAAGGTTACATGCAGAGAGAAAAGACGCTCCCTGCTATATTAGGAATTCTCATTTGTAAAAGCTGCTCTCCCGTGGGAAGTCTGTACTCACCCTGAGTACCTGTTTTTCTCCTTAAGCAGCGTTAACCCTGTGTTAAGCCTGTATTAAAGTGTCTTTCTTATGCCAATCAGTCCAGAAATTCTTGTTAGCCCCTGTCCTGGCTTTTGTCAGTTTGACACAAGCTAGAGTCATCTAGTAAAAGGGACCTCAGCTGAGGAAATGCCACCATCAGGTTGGCCTGCAGGAAGTCAACAGGACTTTTATTGTAAGGATTGGTGTTGGTGGTGCCACTCCAGGGCAGGTGGTCATAAGTTGTATAAAAAGCAAGCTAAGAAGCCATGGCTAACAGTGAGCATCGGTCCTCCATTGACTCTACTCCTACCCTCTCCTCAGCGTGTCTGGATGGGAATACACCAATTAAACACTTCCTCCCCAAGAGGTCAGTGTTTTATCACACCAACAGAGCACAAACTAAAACAGTGTGGAAGCCACGGATCCTAACTTGGCCTGAGCAGAGGAACTCTACAGGTAACTAAAGACTATTTGGAGCTCTATTTCTGCTCCTTCGTCCGTACAGCTCTGGAGGCTTGGGCTGAGTCCCACCATGAAAGGTTATTGATGAGTTTACCCTCCTGTCCCTTAGCTGTGCAAGCGCAGCTCACAGGTTACCTTGGGTCCTTTCGTTTCTGTTTCTACGGCCAGAGACTTAGTACTTGATTAATTCTCTAGAGTCGTCTATACCCCATGCCTGAGTCAGATAAAACAGGACACAGCTTTTCTTGAGGGGATGGAGGGGGCATCAGTATAAAGGGCTGACAACCCTGGGATTCTAAGCCATTCTCTTGCCTCTGAGAGAGCACCCCCAAAACACAATGATGAAACTCTCCAAAGTAGCACATCCTGGATCCAAGGTAGCGTGTGAAGAATAATTGCTTCTATACTTTCCCATAACCTGGAGTGTTAGATGTGCTCTGTGCTTCTCCTCTTTCTTTCTGTAAAGCTTAGCTTAGCCGAGGGAGCTCAGTCAGCTTCCAGCCTGTGATGTTCTGAGGAAGGGGCGGGCTTCTATAACTTTTAAAGTCATAAAAGATAAATTTAAACTCTATTATGTCCTCGCTGTATGAGAGGTTCGAAAAACAGCTGTTGTGTGTCTCGTTTTTAAACTCTACACTAGACAGAAGCATTTCTGATCCATGGGTCTGCAGGGATACCCAGAGAGAAGACAGCAGCCTGAGGGCACACACTGACACAATCCTGGGTACAGGGCATGTGATGCCTACTCCGAGGTAAGGGACAGACCATCACTGCCAAATCTAGGAAGGGAGCTAGATTCCAGATTAATACTGGGCCAATGAGATGATGCCCTATCCAAGGAACTCTTAATTCTTCCCTTTCCTTTTCTTTTTGTGCATAAGCAAACATTGGACATATAATTTAGCTTCACTATAAATTAAGAGAAAAAGTTGTGGCCTAAAGTAACATTCAAAAAGACATTTTCTTCAGCTGGACATGGTGGTGCATGTTTTTAATCCCAGCATTTAGTAGGCAAACACAGGTGGATCTTTGCAAATTTCAGGCCATCCTTGTCTACATAATGAGATTCTGTCTCAGAGAGAGAGAGAGAGAGAGAGAGAGAGAGAGAGAGAGAGAGAGAGAGAGAGAGAGACAAAGACACAGACACAGACACAGAGAGACAGAGACACAGAGTCAGACAAAGAGACAGAGACAGACAGACAGACAGACAGACATACAGACAGACAGACAGAGAGACAGAGTCAGACAAAGAGACAGAGACAGAGACTTTGTTTCTTCCTCGTCTCTTGTTTGTGACAACGTCCTGCTATGTAGACCAAGCTGGCCTCAGAGATCCACCTGCCTCTGCCTCCTAAGTGCTAGGATTAAAGGTATGCTCCACCTGTTCATGGCCAAAAAACAAACAAACAAAAGCCCCCCAACTTTTTCATCAGAACTACATATTCACTATGCTATTTAACAAATGTAAGTCTACAGGAAACACTTTGCCTTTTGATCTCCAACACTGCTAAAGCTTTCTTACATCCTAAAGGGGTATAAAAGGAGTATAAAAAGATATAACTTTTTTTTTTTGCTAAGTGCACCTGATTTCCTATAATTGTGCCACATGTGCTAGGTAATGTTTTCATGCATTGTGTCCAAAAGGATTTATAACAAGCTGCTCGCTTGCTATTTTTTCATTCATTTTTATTACATGCTAAAATTACTTTTATTTTGGCATGCCCCATTGAAGTGCACATGTAGGGATTTATAAGCGTGTTTTGGTAATGTAGTAAGAAGCCTTATGTGCATGCTGCCTTATAGACTTAGAAATGTCCCCCGGAGGTCATGCATTTGAACAGAGTCTCCCATTGTCCATGCTGTTTGTGGTTGTGGAACCTCTAAGAGGTGCAGCCTCTCTGGAAGAAGCTCATCACCGGGGGCAGGCTTTGGGGGGCAAGGGGTAGTTATAGCCCCACCATATCCAGTTCAGGTTTTCTGCTTCTCTGTGCCACTACGCCATCAGCCAGATTCCTTCTCTACTGCTTGCTGCCATGTCTCTCCTACTCTAGCCCCCTGGAAGCAGGAGCCAAATTAGCTCCTTCTTTATAAGTTGCGTTTGGTTATGGGGTTTATTACTGTAACAGAAAAGTAACAGATACATGTGGGTACGCTGAAATGCTGTAAAACATATTACAGTCATGTCTTTGGGTCTATTTTCTTCATAAAACCGTAAAATACTGTTTGTATAAATAAACTGCATTCACTGGATAAGATAAAGCATTCGTTAGGCTATGTTAGTATCATAAAATTTTTTGATATTTTCATAAGGATTTTCTTCCCAAACAGGTTTTAAATAAAAATATATATTATAAAAAATTTACTTCACTTTTATAATAGTCATAAAAATCATTATTTTATTTCTGGAAATAGTGTCTGTGTGAATGTCTGTCACACATACGGAAGTGTCTCTGTAGGCCAGCAGAGGGCGTCTGAGCCCCTGGAGCTGGAGTTGCAGACAGTTGTGAGCCACTGTGAAAGCGCTGTGAACCCACCCAGGGGCCCCTGGCAGAGCAGTGAACCCACCCGGGGTGCCCTGGCAGAGCAGCCTCTGCTCTTCACTGCTGAGCCCTCTCTCTGGCCACGTTTGCATGTTTTTGTTATGACTGCTGACTCGAGGTCTACCGCACTTAAACCTAGTGTCCATGTCTAAAAGATTCAAATGTTTTCACAGTCTTTGTAGATAAAAGAAACCTAGTTCTTAAATTGATAAAATTTTGTTTTAAATCTTTCAAAAAAAAAAAGCATCATTTGGGGTTACCTATATTTTAAATTCAAATGTTTATATCCAAACCTTTTCCTATTAAGACAAAGAATAATATATTAACTGGGCCTAACCAGTTAGGCTGTAAGTTTCTGTGTGTGTTATGAATGTTACCATGGCTAACAAGCAAGCGCTGCGGGTCCTGTGGTGTCCTTGGATGGCTATCAGACACATTAACTCCTGCTCCACTTACTCCAGCTAAAACGACCAAAGATTTGGGTTAATTTTTCTAATCCAAATTATATAAAAATTTCAATTTCTAATGACAACATGTACAGTTTCACACTTTACATGTTGATGATTGTTTATTAAATGAATATTTAAAGTATCCTATAGTACAATCAGCCAGAATTTCAAAATTTAAATATCTCTATTTTGGTAATAAGGAAATGAATAATACTAACACGACTCCCATTTATATATATTTTAAAAGAGTATCTAGTACTTTATTCATATTTTTGGTGGTTCTTACAAAGTTTATTTTATTTTTAGCTATGTGTGTATCTATGTGCATGTGTACACGTCCCTTGAGTGGCCAGAAGAGGGTGTTGACTCCCATGGAGCTGGAGTTACAGGTGGCTGTAGGCTCATAGCTATGTGCTCAAAAGCAAACTCTGGTTCTCTGTGCTCTTAACTAGTTAGACATCACTCCAGTCCTCATTTTCACATCTAACCATTAAAATACAAAGTAGGATTTCGTTATGCTTGTAAGACCTAACTACTCTGACTGCTAACATATCTGACCTCCATCACTGTTATATTTGTGGCATGAAAAAGATAATCTTGTTAAAAGAAATACTATACTGTTACCGAATTTCTTCTAATAGCATGGCTCTACAGTTGCGTTTCCCAATTAAATACAATGTAGTAACAAATCCTAAGACCCAACTAAATACAATGTAGTAACAGAATCCTAAGACCCGGCCGACTTAGCATCTACAGGTAAGGGGTAAGATGATTTAGACAGAAAGACCTATTTTTCCTAAGAGTTAGAGCTAGCCATTCTACATGAGGTTACAAGTCAAGCTGGCGAAAATAAAATGTAAAATTAAAAGACTAGACTTATTTAAATACTGAAAATATAAGTAAAATCATTCTGGAATACAAGTCACTAAGTGCAGAGGTTAACACATAGTCAATCTAGTTTTAAAAGAGTTATTTAAAATGTTTGTTGTTTTTGTTACCTTCATTCCGTTAGGCCAGGCAGTATTATTAATTATTTTAATGTTGGGCACATTTTTCTTAGTATTTTGTCAAATATATATTGGGGGGGAACTAGAATCACAATGACTAGTAGATTGTAATGTTATGCGTGATCCCGTAGTTCCTTTTTTTTTTTTTTTTTTTAAGCCTTCAGCACCCAGTATTCCCAGGCGGTCTCCCATCCAAGTACTAACCAGGCCCGACCCTGCTTAGCTTCCAAGATCAGACAAGATCGGGAGCGTTCAGGGTGGTATGGCCCTAGACCGTAGTTCCTTTTCTTAATGGCTTCACTAGCTTTTTTTTCAGGACCACTATTTTACCTATTATTCAGCCTCTCCATCAGATATGTGCACACACACACACACACACACACACACACACACACACATATACACATGCATGCACACATACACAGAGAGAGAGAGAGAGAGAGAGAGAGACAGAGAGAGAGACAGAGAGAGACAGAGAGACAGAAACAGAGACAGATAGAGAGAGAGAGAAAACAATGTGATGCTATATCAACAGGAGGAACTTCAGAGTGTCTGGAAAGAAGCCACACCTCCAGCTGAACCTTCTGCTCATTAACTGATCCTGCTTGAATGACTGAAAAGAGTTTGAGATGTTACAAGTTTAGCAAAATGGAGAAGTCTCTGCTATAGGCCTCAGAGCTGTCTGGCCTTGACTTTCTGTGTTGTTACTATAACTGCTTCTATGCTGGAACACAGAATTTGTGATAACATGGTCACTCACATAAGCTACCTCCTGCTTTGAGGTGGGAGTTGTGATTCGCATCAGCACACTTCCTCCTCCAGCCTTTGCTATGAGTATGAACGTTCAGTAGCCGCTTTAAGTCCCTGAAGCTTGACTTCTCTGTAATGACAGACTGTAACCATGACACTGTGAGCTAAAGTAAGCCTGCTCACCTTCCTCTATGCTTATGTGAAGGTTTTACAGCAACAGAAACCAGCATGGAGCCTGGTAGGTACTTTCTACAGAAGCCAAGGGCCACACCTTCCATAACCAGTACTTTGTAGTTATAGGAATCCCTAAATACATAACATCCGCAGTACCAAAGGGCTACCCATCCTTCATCAATACTTTCTCGTGTTCCCAGCCACCCTGACATAAAACTGGAATACTTGTAGAAAATCTCCCATACGATACTTTACAACATATGTGAAAGCTATTTAGTTTGTTTCATATACAATATTACGTTTCTCCAGGTGCCATCCAATTTTTTTCTACAAGTTTTTTGTTCTCATTAGGTTCCAGACTCAGACTAACTATCTAGGACATAATATTGCTACCAAAAGTTTATGTTCAGTTAAATCCACTTGGGGGGATGTATTCTTTACTGATGTTACTGACACCAATTTCTATTTCAGGCATATGCTTTTTGCAACAGCAATCAGATTCCCCTCAGAATTGAAACTTCTTTTAAAAAATGGTTCCAATCCCTCATTTTGTGCATGACTATTTTAAAATTCCTTCTCCCTGGATTTATTTATAGTTCTCTAATTGATTCCTTTCTTCATCATGATGTTCC
The DNA here is from genome assembly GCF_011064425.1 of Rattus rattus. Lineage (NCBI taxonomy): Eukaryota > Metazoa > Chordata > Mammalia > Rodentia > Muridae > Rattus > Rattus rattus. The sequence continues at coordinate 108,046,904 of NC_046154.1, read as the reverse complement.
ATATCTACTAGCATTCTCTGTAAATTAAACAGTAATTTTTTTGTAAAAACATAAATATTAAGGAAAGTAATTAGCACTTTTTGAAGATAATGTAATTGCCCCCAGCCAGACTCAAATTTAACAAGGGAGTTTAATAAGGATTCTGAATAGGAAGTCAATACATACAATTAAACTAATTCCCATGTGTAAGGAAACTTCTAAAATACCCACAGTATCTGAAAATAACAGCCAAAACAAAAAGTTCCTGCAAATAAATCTAATGAAATATTTATAAGGCATTTCTAGGAAAAATTATAAAACTACATTCAAGTTTGGGGTATAGAGAATTAAGATCATAAAACTATTTTCTCATTTATATACACAGGGCAGCTTCAACAAGAACTGCTTTAAGGTTCTTACAGAATTTGATAATGTTCATTTTAACTTTATATGAGATTAAAGAACCAAGTATAGTGAAGGTTTTTTAGGAGAAAAAAGTGACAACATTTTCCAATTTACCAAGTCAAATAGAAACTTATCACTAAATTGTCGGTATAGGAACTGTTTTAAAATTGAGTGACTAAGCAGAATAGACTTAATTACCCTACCATTTCTTAAAGAAATCGTGAATCAGGGCTGAGAGAGATGGCTCAGTGGTTAAGTGCACTTGTTGCCTTTGCAGAGGGCCCAGGTTCAGTCCCCAGCAGCCATGCTGAGTAGCTCACAACCTCCTGTAACTCGTGCGCTAGAGGATCTGATCCTTTCCCTGGCTTCCGTGAGCAACTACTCATGTGCAGGCATCCATACAGACATGTATATGCATAATTAAAATATTTTTAAATTAAAAATAAATGTAAACCCCTTCAAGGTCCAGTCCTAGTAACCCACTTCCTCCTTTGAGGCTCCACCTTCCAAGCTTCTAGAACCTTCTCAAACAGTGCCACTGTAGTGTTCATATACATGAGCTGATAGAGGTCATGTCACACTAAAACCAAAGACTAGCATTTTCAGAGAAATGTGTTGTTTATTAATGTATGCACAGACAGGAGGAGAAGTCAAGGAGCAAATATTAAAAATTCATAAATGCTAACTTGAAGCAATCCCACTAAAATCAGGGACTAGACAAGGCTGCCCACTCTCTCCCTACTTATTCAATATAGTTCTTGAAGTTCTAGCCAGAGCAATCAGACAACAAAAGGAGGTCAAGGGGATACAGATCGG